>NC_066591.1:2650000-2690000 GCF_905475345.1 Vespula vulgaris | reverse complement strand
CTGCTACTGGTGGTCACGAAATGGAGAATTCGAGAGAGTACGAGAATATATAGATATACGAATATATGTATGTGTATATATATATATGCACGTATATGTATGCACGTAGGACGGTGGTTGGTGAGACGTAATATCAATACGCCAGGAAAGCAGGATAGTCGCGTCTGATTTTCCGAGCGCATCGGCACGTGGATAATGTTTTAATGGAGTTTGTGGAGTGCGAGGAGGGAGGTGGCTCAGGGGTTGAGGCCAAGGGTGAAGTCGGCACGGTTTACATACCATTTACTCGCGCCCTGTAACCTCGGGTAGCGGCTGTTTACAGTGCTGTACAAACGGTGCCCGCCTCTCGGCAGTCTACTCACGATGCCACGTTAGTGATCCTCCTTCTAATCCATGCGATAATCGAAGCAACTTTCGAGCCACCGTTAGAGAAGTCGCGCCGACTCCATTGCGAAATTGCGCATAGGTACACGGTTACGGTTGTGTTGATAATTTCTAGCTAATATTCAAATATCAAGAGGGAAAGGATAAAATCTTTTTAAAAGCAGATTCCACTAAGACCAGTAAGCGCAAACTGTTTATAAAATAGTCGGATAATTTTTATTTATTTTAATAGACTCTATTACTCGTCGATTACCAGCTATTTTTTATTTAACATAATGAAGATTTGCTGATCTGAAAATGGTACATATAAATTAACTCGTATTAATAAATTTGAAGAGAGCTGAAATTTTTTGCTCCTATCAGAGAGATCCTAAGAATCACGGCGATATTCGGTACGTGCATCAAAGACGATATTACATCCTTATTCTGATTTATGAGCGTTTATAATGTCACTTTTAATTCGATGCCGGAAGCTCCCATCGAGGGTTAGAGAAACGAGCGTTATACCGTTTCGCACAAAGTAAGGAAGAAGTTGCTTATTATGTTGTTAGACAAATTACAAGGATGATGGTTTGCGCAATCCGTATTCGAGTTACTCTCTCGGTCAGCTAGATCGAGAACTCCCTTCGACGTGGGTACATCCTTTGCACGTATCCTCAGCCACGGAAATCGTGTCTTTCTCGCGAAAAGCTTCTAGGAGAGGCGGAAAGAGTGACAAATGGATTCTTGATTAAAAGCGATTCCAACCGGGAATGCATCGAGAATAGGTATAGGTATATACATATACCTAGAACCACGTTCGCGCAATTAAGTATCCATTTAGTACGTGGTTCGCTACGAAGAGTAATTGGGTATCGAGTTTCGCTTACGCATTCGACGGCCTCAAATTGCCTTTTCGTCCTCGCGTGAGACTTTATGTCTTCTGCCTTCGAACACGCTCTTTCGCAACATTGCTTCGCTCGAACAAGACGGCGGTTATTACGTAAAAGACGGTTCAAAGACAACCCTGACATGATCTTCGTAGAAAAGATCGACCTGGTTTTCGCCGATCGTGTCTTTGCAAAAAATCAACTCACTCGAGGAGTCCAGAAAATTACGAAAGTAACGTATAGTCGTGACTGTCAACGTCGAGTTAACGATAAATCTGTATGAGCAAAGTTTGAATGCTTTGTGAGAATGGAATAGTAATGATAGTTTTTTTTTTCTTTCTATCTTTAATAAGCGAGACGAGAAACATAGATGGACGAATAAATCATCGTTCAGAAACCTAATAGATACTTCTATACTCACACTCATTTCGAATATTCCGAATAAAAATTCGCGTCGACCATGATCGTTCTCGCGCAAGTTCGCTTTGTTTTATTTTTCGCTCGCGCAGGATATAAAGTATCGCGAAGAGTCGTCCGACGCAACCGAGTCGAAAGAGGCCCCCATGCGGAGAGAACGATGCCCCCCGTTCGGTAACAAATGATAGTTTTGATAATTAGCGGCTTCTTTCTTTGCGAAGAGACCTGCTTTTTTTCCCGTGGCTCTCTCTTTCTCTCTTTCTCTCTCTTTCTCCCTCTCTCTCTCCATCTCTCTTTCTCTTTCTCCGTTTCTCCGTCTGTTTCTCTGACTTGTGTTTTAGCCGGCGCTCAAACCGAGTGTCAATGGGCTAGCAGGTGCTCTTGGCATTGTCCAAAAACGCACGATAACCATGAATTCTGGAACGCAGCGTGACCGTCGGATTCGTTGACAGGACCCCAACAACAATGGAAGGAAGTCCAACGTAGTTCTCTAGCTCTTTCGAGAAAGGAACACGGTGAGTGCCACGCTTGAGACAATACCTCAGACCTATCACGGCTTCTCCAAATTCGATTTGTGAAGTTACCGTACGGAATTTGCATAGCTCTCCACGTTTTCCCGTCCCTCGAAGGCAAATCGTTTCTCGAATATTAGCCTTTGGTTATGCTAGAGATATCTTCTTCACTTCCGTTGAATCTTCTCTCTATCCATAATAATATCTCTTCCTTATGGATAGTCTTATTTTTTCAAAGATTTATTGAAGTACTTTTATTGTGTAAAGTGTTGCAACATTTTCGTTTTTATCTCGATCGATAGTATGATATTTAGAAAGTCTTTTTTTATTTTCGAAATTTTTAAAGGCGCCTTCATGAAACCTGACAATGGTGAAACTTTTGTTTGAAACAATAGCAAGAAGTCATTTATCTCGAAGAATCGTTCTTCATAGTTCAAAATTTGCATGGTCTCATCCCCTTTTTGTTTTCTTTTTCTACCCTGTGGGACTCTTTGCGACAGAGTTTCTATTGGGAGTCTTTAGTTACGCCAACGTTACCTCACGTTAAGCTTTCCTCTTATCCTTACAATTTATTTCTATAGAATATTTCTAGGAGTTTGAATAGAAAGAATAATGTCGCAGGACCTTCATAGAAAATCGTTACGTCCCAGGAACAAGGATCATGTCGTACGATCGCCATCGTTATTGTGTACTAGACTTTTCTTCTAAATTCTTAAATAGAGAAATGTCTTTTTTAACACTAAATTAAACTTTGAAACTAATACCTTTGTAACAGTATTGTAAATCGAATTGTATGAAAGACACTTATAAAAAAAAAATTATTAATTTTTCTTTTTTCAACAATTGTATATAATAATAGTTAGTTGATAAAAAAGGAATATATGTACATAAATGAAAAAAATAGCTTCACTCTCGACGTTGTTTTATGTGTTTTTATTGGGGATCACCGTAGAATCGAATCCGCAAAGTGGTAACAGTCCCCTGTGGACTGTGGTCGTAACAACAATCGATACGTTTCGCGCCTTCGTTATTCCCGCTACGTTCGATGGGCCAACACGATAGCAGATTTCCGGCTATAACAGACGAGGAAAAGAGAAACTGTGGCTCTTGGAAAATGCAAAAGTTAAACCATCGTGGACTATCGTTATTGATTACCTACTTCTTTTTTACATAACGTATCGGTGATTGGACTTACTCGTAAGAGGAAGATTAGCATTAGAAGATTGAGAGATTTACGGATTTCCGCTTGTTAGAATTTTCTTCGCAAATGGAAATGGTTTTTAACCATTTAATGGTGATGGCAAATAATTAATGTTTATTATACCTATTTATATTTTTATAGATGACGTTTTTCCAATGAAAATATATTCTTACGTCTCCGCGTTAAAAATTCTCTTTGCGTGTACACACGAACATGTATACTTACGTAAATAGGTAAATATATATGCATAAACGAATTCGTAACAACGTAGAAAGGACTCAGCAAACATGGATCGATCGATCGATGCGCGTTCAACAATAGCAAACAATAGCGAGGCAGCTTCTTCCTTCAAGTTCGTAAAGGTCCGCCGGTAAGGTGTGAACCGTTCGAAAGATTCAAAGCTCCTGCGGTTCCGCGGAAACCATTGAAAACTGAAGAGACGATGAATCTCCGAAATAAGAGGGATGCAGGCGCGGAAAAGACAATACATGGGCCACGTCGATACACGTTAAGGCTGTTGCTGCTGTTGCTGATGTTGCAGGTATCATCCGACACTCTATATACGCCATCTTCTTCTTCGACCTTCTTCTTTTTCTTCTTCTTCTTCTTCTTCTTCTTTTTCATCCGGAAAGCCGACGATTAGGCCAGTTTTGAAACGTAATGTAGCCGCTGTCACGAGGCCATTTGTCTTGCCGCGTCGGTGGACGTCGCGCTGCGGGATATGTATTCTGTCTCGGAGAATGAACTGCTAAGAGAGAGAGAGAGAGAGAGAGAGAGAGAGAGAGAGAGAGAGAGAGAGAGAGAGAGAGAGAGAGAAAGAGAGAGAGAGAGAGAGAGAGAGAGGCCCGCAAAATAATTGTTCGACAGATGAGATGAGGGGCCCAACGGATCTCCACCGTCCGACCCCGCACGACCCAATTCGAGTTACTTTTGTGATCCAAATGGGATGAGTCAACGATTGATGTTTGCGCCGGAGCTTCCAGCCCCGTTGGAATTTATCGATTTCGTCGCTGCATGAACGTCATCAATGGCTCCTCTCTTTCTCTCTCTCGTTCCGACTCATTCCATCTCTCTCCCTTCCTCTTTTTCATTCCTTGCCCTCTTTAATCCGACGAAAGACCACGCACCCTCTTCATTAGGGAAACGACCAGCTACTCTTTTTTTCTCTCTTCCTTTTCCTCTCTTTTATGATCAAGCACCACTTAATCCGATCGGATTATAAAAAGCATGAGATACGAAAAGCGATCTCGAACAGGTCTCCCAATGATTTTCAGATTTTGGGGAAAAATTTACGTTTCTAGAACCAATGATTCAATTCGATACGGACGACGAAAAAGGTTTTATTTACGCGGTCTGTCTCGCCACGAGTGAATAGGTAGAGATACGTGAACGGATAAAGCGATCCTAGGTTACAAGAGGATCGGCAGGTCCGATGGTAGGACAAAACTGAGAGTCCTGTCGCGTGACGTTTGCGAGGAGGAACCTCGGACTTTCTCACCTTTGATCTGACCGCCTCTCGTGCTCACTTCGTCCTCCTCCTTCTCTTCGACCACCACCTTCTCCTCCTCTTTCTTCTCCTCTCGTGAATCGCCCACCCCTTTCCAAACGTGGAACCAACGATGCAAGACGGTCGCTTGACATTTTCACTACGGGGGATGAAGTATGATAATAATAGGTTTAACTCCGTGTCCACGGTCGGTCTGTGTCTGTTCGACTGTCAACCTCAAATTGCTTGGAAAGCACGCTCGATGTCCTCGTCTGTCAATTTTTCCACGTCTCTGATCTTTCCTTTTCCTGCTCTCTTTCTTCCTCTCTGTTTCTCTCTCTCTCTCTCTCTCTCTCTCTCTCTCTCTGTTTTTGACATCGTCTACCTTGAACGTGCCTCGAACGATCGGTACACACCGACCAAAGGTAATACCTGGATTAGTAGAGAAGCGCTAAACGGATTCACTGGTGTTCCAGAGCACCGTAGCAAAAACAGAAGCCAATCCCTTCGACTGTATAGAAAGATAAATCGAGTTGACTCGAGTCGATCCGAGCAGGTAGTACCTACCTTCCTTTTTCGGCCAAACTGGCTGGCTCGTGGAGAACGGCCGTTTACATAGCCCGACTAATCGCGGAGACGGATTTGATTTTGTTTTTGCGACGTCCGTTCTATCTTCCTTCCTTTCTATTTCTCTTTCTCTTTCATACTCTCTGTTTTGTAGCCAGAGACTACTCTTTCATCCTTTAGCACGAACCTAGCAGCCGAGATTTTCTCCTTTTGTTACGTTTACATTCGTGTAAATATATGGGTAGAGATCGAGATATTTGTTATATATCAATGATCTACAAAATTGCCGGTGTATTATGTATAATAAAAAGACGATCATTATGACGAAGATGCAAGTGTTTTTTATCTCCGAAAAAAATCATATTTAATTATCGAATCGAACCACCTTCCTTATCAACATCGAATATTATATCGGGAGCTGTCTAAAATATTCGATATATCGAATATCGTAACGCAGTAGCGTTGAATCGAAGCAAGCGATAGGCGCGATTAATATCTATTATATCACCGGAAGTCAGAGCCATGGGTTGGATAGAGGGGGTGGTTACGAGGCAGGAGAAACGGTGAATGACGTACTGGTGACGTCACTGCCGGTCAACTACAAGTATTTCGCATTAGCCACGGGAGCCATCCCCGTTTGTCCGGTCTGGCGTTAATTAATTGGATTAAAAAGACGTTAGGCGAATTGATCGGTCCATTCGAGAATACCCCGGTGAGAGCATCCACGAACCGAGATAAAGTTATTATTCGGCCATAGAAATTTATCGAACAACGGCCGGTAGGATCGCGTGCCGTCCAGCTGTAGCTGTCTTATCGTTTCAATTTACCGGAGTATCGAGACCACCATGGGAAAAGCTGCTTTAGAACGAGCTTCTCTCCTTCTACAACCTAGTACTTACTCCTACGCTCGTACGTATTAACTTTCCTTCGCAACTGCCGTCTGATCGAAATTGGACACAAATCGTCGTTGAATGTGACCATCTGTTATATATATACACCTATATATTTTTTCTTTTTTCATTGAATAGTTTTTTTCCCTCCTCGTGAACAAAGATATCAAGATACGAGGTGACATTTCGGCTGGTTAAAATCTATTCTACAAGTATTTTTACTACTGGACTAAGTAATAAAGAAGGAAAATAGATAGAGATAGAGAAGTTTATTGGAAATAAAACTGGTATATTCTTAAGAGTCGCGCTTTTCTTCAAATTTTTCTTTTGAGACGCCATCACGCGAATGATCTACCAAAAAGGAAACGACAATAGAATTAGCAAACTATGGTATATCCAGCAAAATGAAAGAGAAGAGAAAAATGGTATATCGTTGCGAGCTTAGCGCGATCATCAGTGGATATTTTTCTTTTAAAAGAAATCCCCTGAGAGGGCTTAGGACAATCGGTACCCGCTGCTACGAATTTTGGAAAACACTGTAGTGCCCGCAAAAGGCCTCCGATCTCCCTTTGTCCGCCTGTCACTGGACCCTCCAGGATACCAAAAGGCCAGGGAGATCCTAAAGAAGCCTAGATCTAGCTTCATCCCCACTCTGCGTCGACGTCCTTTCGCTGCACGGTGATGCGTGTCATCGCTGTGACACGGTAGCCTCCTTCACCGAAATCTATCATCGATTTCGTGATACTCGGTGACATGGACCGACTTCTTGGTATGCTTGGTGAAAGTTACTTAAGTGCTTTGAAACGAAGGACGGGACGGGTCTGAACAAAGCTGAAAATAGACGATGAAAGGAGAACCTGCAATTTTGATCATTGATCCGACTATTAATTATATGTAATAAGCTTATTTTTCTAGTAGAAACGAACTCGTACTTAATCGGACACGATTCTTCCGTTCATTGAGTCGCAAAGACTGTTGGAAAAAATCCTTTTGCGAGGCGGAAGGAGTTCGTTTGTGTTTCTCTCTCTCTCTCTCTCTCTCTTACACACACACACACATACACATACGAACTCTCTCTCTTTCTTTCTCTCTCGGACACGATCTGGACGTTCGCAGGATGACGTGCGACTCGCGCGCCAGTTCTCGAACGAAGAGCGAGATGGAGGAAGATATAGAGACTTTAAGGCACAATGCGGTTCCTGTGGGTAGCCATTCAAAGAAACGGCCCTGTCATCCAGCCATGATACACCCCATTGTGCCTCCGAAGGACCTTCTGGAGACTGCATTATCATTTCTATATCTTTTTATTAGACTCTCGATTCTGATTTCTCTTCGGGCCCCTGTTCCTTCTCGCTCTACCATCGAGATGCTATATCGTACGCGCTTACCACCATGGCTGCCGTGTGTACTCTCGGTCTTCTACTTCGTGCTCGCGCGCGAGTGATGTGTCAGCAAGAAGGAAAAATAAAAAAGAAAGGGAGTAACGCTTCGATCTTCCTTTCGAAAATTTAACACGCTCAAACTGTACCTGACGATATAATTAATCGTATCCCTTTAACTATACGATCTTACATTTCTTTTCGATCTCTTTCTTCTTTTTCTTTCTCTTATAATATCAAATAAGTGAATCAAGTCTATTTGCTACGAAGTACTTATAAAAAGAAACAAACACTGGCAATGTTCCTCTAAAAAAAAAAAAGAAAGGAAAAGAAAAAAAATGGAAATAAAAAATAAATAAATTATAATTTGAATGACTGAAAACGTAAGTAGATTTGTTCGACTTACGTATCGAGAAGTCTCGACGATCCAACAATGAAGATAATAGTTTGAGACTTTGGTAAGAAAAAAATTTTCAGGAGGAACCATCGCGTAAACGTCTTCGAGAGCGTCTCCCCTTTTCATCGACTTTTCAATCAGGGTCAGAGATACGAACGCTAATGCAGAAAGAGCGTGCGGTTGCTCGGGAATCCGGCAATTACCGGCACTGCACCGAGTGCAAAGGTGACACGGTAACGGTGGGGTGATTGATTTTAGCGAAAACGCGAATCAGGGAGTAATTTGTCAAGCTGTCGACGTTCCATCTCTTGGCAACACGAGCACGCAGCGCGAAGATACGGATCTCGCGCTCCCTCTTTCTCCCTCTCTCTCTCTCTCCCTCTCCCTTTTTCTTTCTTCATTTCGTTTCTCTCGTTAGACGAGAATCGTTTCAACCTGATCGTTCA
Organism: Vespula vulgaris; assembly: GCF_905475345.1. Lineage (NCBI taxonomy): Eukaryota > Metazoa > Arthropoda > Insecta > Hymenoptera > Vespidae > Vespula > Vespula vulgaris. Next base: position 2,681,452 of record NC_066591.1, on the reverse strand, counting down.
CGCTTTTCTACGAGCTTAGACGAAGCTTAGACGTTCTTAGCTTCGTCGTTGTCGTCGTCGAAGACGATTTTCACGCGTTACCTTCGTTCACTTTCGAACAAGAATGCGTACATTCGACTTTATCTATCCTTTCTATACATCTTATTAAAAAAAAAAGAAAGAAAGTGGGAGAGAGAAAAAGAAAGAGAAAGAGAGAAAACACCGTGGGAACATCGAAAGGTCGACCGGATCTCGAGAAAGACGTCAAGTATCTATCTATCGCGTATCGCGCAGCCCCGAGGAAAAATTCGAATTTCCATCAGTTGTACGGCTAGCCATCGAGACTATTATCTATCGCTTCGAGATAGAAAGGTTGATTTTATTGTAAAACCGAGAACCCGATCAAGGAAACACTTTGTCCATTATTGTTCCTAACCATACTGATATTTCATGGAATTTTGTATTAAGAGAGAAGAAAGAAAAAAGAAAAAGAAATGTAACAATGGCAAAGAATAGAAAGAAAGAATAAACGTGCCGATATCTCATTATTTATGATTTTAAGTTAGATAATTAGAAGGATATAAAAGATAATGATTAGTCGTTAAAACGTGTTAAAAGATTAGAAGGTAAGCTCTCCCACGCCTAATCGTGCTATTAAAGCGTATGATGTCAGAGATCGTTATCGAGAATCGAGAAGTTAGCTTCACCTACGTGAAATTCGATGATAGAGGGGCTAATTTTTTTTTCACTTTGAAAATACAACCCCCGTGGTGTCTTTCGATCTATCGTTAAGATCAAGCAAGTAAGTAGGTATACCGTGACTTGATTATATACCTACTAGAGCCCTTGTCCAGGTCGAGGTCGTTATCTGAATTATCGGAGTTTATTAAAAGTCGCGTTGAAAAAGCAGACCCTACGGACTACACATATCCCTATTGGCTTTTACAAGCGTGACACGGTTGCCATTACTTCATACACGCTTTTAACGAAAATCACGACAAATTAGAAAATTAACCACGAGTTTATCTCCCGGTCGATCGTTTAATTTAACGAAGGTTAATGAAAATCGTGTCGCGATAAGGTAGGTAACGTTTAATTTCAATTTCAACGAGATATTATCGTCATGTAAACGAGGCCACTAGAGAAATTCATATATTTTAAATATGACTGTCTACTCGGCGGCAGTGTCGCATAATCAAGTAGACTGGGAGGCCGATTAGATTAACAGCATCGGTTCTAAAAGTCCGTTCTTGCATTTTAATGCTTCGTGGCGGCGTTTGAGAGGAAGAAATTTTACGAGCTCGTTAAAGAAGCAGGATAGTTCTTTCTCTCCTTCTCTCTCTTCCTTTTTCCCTCTCTCCCTTTCTCTCTCTCTCTCTTTGTTTTTCCCCATCGACTAATATTTGCTCGTCCAAAATAATATATTTGTATCGGTTAAATACATATCAGCCGACGCAGAAGAGAATTCGACGCCGGACGGTGGATCTTTTTTAACGTATAATGCGATGTCGTGTCGTCGACTCCCCATTAGAGCGATAATTAATGGCCGACAGCGTAGCAGGCATAAATATCGCATATTATTACGGCGTGATATGCGGTCCAGGCCGCGCACCGAAGTGTGGTGTCACATTTGAATAACACGCCTGCAAACTAGTGCATAAATTTTTAATTACAAGAAGGCGAACGCGCGTTCTACCCGCTTCGCGAGGTATATTCAACAGAGGTATAAGATTATCATTTATGCGAGCCCCACGAAAAACATGTTGAACCAGACGCACAGTCCTCGTGAACGTAGATTCGCGATGCGAACTGTTTCGATCAATGTCGTCTCGTTTCATCGAGAATGAATATCGTGTATGAATAGATACAGAAGAAGTTATATCACTATGCTGTAAGTTCGAATGCGAGTAAAGTTAATTTATCGAGAATGCTACACCGACTTCATTTTTTGTTAATCAAAAAAAAAAAAAAACAAAAATAATAAGATCAATTGTCAATAATAATCGCAATTAAATCATTGGAGAACGTATTATTTAAATAGTCGTGTTTCCTTCATTTTTATGAGACTTCCATTTTTCATTTGTGAACGAATGATCGATCGAAAAACATGAAATCACTTTAGCAAAGCGGACAGATAATGTCAGCCGTTCGATGGAATAATCGCTTCATTTATTAATACGCACTTTACGAGAACGATTACACAACCCCATAAACTACGCATCTTATGGGGAATAGGAAACCCCCCGGTGACACTAAAATCCCTAGTTTACACCCGTAACCAACGTTTACGGTCTCTTTGAAAGTAGCCGCTCATTGACGTCTCTGTCACCCCAATTAGGAAACAGTAAAATTCTCCCTTTTTCTCTCTGTTTTCTTTTGTTTTCTTTTTCCTTTTTCTTTTCCCTTTTCACTCGACGTTGCTTTTCGAGAGGTCGAACGAAACTATCCTTCGAACGACTAAAGGGGTCCTTTTTTACCTTTAAAATCGATACAGCGTTTTAAAGAAAAGATTTTACAGCTTTGGATTCTTTCTAAGAAGGAACCTGTTTTGTTATCAGTACAAATAATTGATAACAATACTACGCTGATAATTATATAATGCAAATATAGAATCGTGCAATTATGTAATAATATATAATCGTCGTTAAAAGGATTACACGTTGATAAAAAAATAACACGCAGGAGTTCGCTCGCGACGAAAGTCAATAGATCGCTTAAATGAGTAAAAAAGGAATAAGAAAGAGGGGGTTGATCGCCTTCGATGATGATTTTCCGACGATGAAATCGGCCCTTAGAACGGGGGAACAAATCGTGGCTCGCTGCGGGGAACCGGACGGAAAACAAGATCTCATCAAGATAGGTGGATGCTCGCACTCAGTTGTACCGATCTGACGTCGTGGCCCCTGCAACTGCCATGCACCATTAACCGAGATCCATCGAGAGAGTCTCCCATAAAAAAAAGTGTGTATGTGTGTGTGTGTGTACATATACGTACGAGAAAGAAAGAAAAGAAAAAGAAGACCCTAGAAAGTGGCGAGAGTGATAGTGAGTGGTGGTTATATGCCTAGTCACTTTGTATATCCAACGTTTCTTTTCTCTCTTTACTTTTCTCATAGCCCTCTTTCCCCGCTTTATCGCGAAGAGAATGACACGAGAATGCATTCGTACAGTTTGCAGTTTGCCAAGGAAATTGAAGAAAAAGAAAAAAGGAAAAAAAAGAATAAAAAATTCGCCGTTAATAAGTGCTACACACTCGCATGGAGACTTTCTTCTTGATAACTGATATTATCTCCAACAGAATGACACGAAAGTTGACTGTCGTGTTCGTAGAATTTCTACGAAAGTCGATTATCATTGAAAGCTAACGATTATCGGTCGATCATAAAAGAATGTTCACTGGGAAACCAAGCTAGTGTCTGATCACTTTGGACTTGGCTTTGCAGAGAGACCCGTAGAGAAAGAAAGAGAGAGAGAGAGACAGAGAGAAACGTAGGCTCGACGATAGTCGGTAAATCACAGCAAGTATCATCGATAGAAAGGAAGGTGTATCGAGGCCGTCCCAAAGAGTCGATCTCTTCCTCGACATCGAGAGGAGGGTGTACGAGAGTCGAAAAAAAGCTCGGCCCGAGGTACGGCTGAGTATTTGTATACTCGGCCTCTTTCAACGAGACTCCGAGTGGCGATTGCCTTTAATTTGAAACGGGCGTCAAAACCGAGTCGATGATAGTGGTACCGTGTACTCAAAATGGATGGTTTTCAACGGATGGTACCGTCAAGAGGTGTTCTCTCTCTTTCTCTCCCTGTTTTTCATTCTTTTTCTGTCTTTCTTTCTCTTTCTCTCTCTTTCTCTTTTTCTCTGTCTTTCTATCTCTCTCTCTTGGGCAACTCTCGCTGATGTTATCTCACTGGACGGTGGGAGGCATCTGCCGATATGTATACAATGCCATAGCTCCGCCGAGATTATTACAACCTTGACAAATTGCCGCGGTGAAGGCCGACCCCGGTAATTACGGGGCAGAGAGACGCAGATATAAAGACGAGCATGTAGTACACGGCTTCGCGTACTATATCCGAGAAAAGTATATTTTTCCCTTCCAGCTTCGTTACCTATCGATTCCAGAAATACAATATTATCGGAACTTTTTATTTTTTCTTTTTTCCTTTGAAAATGATGACTTTCGAATTCTGTGACTCGTATTATTGTTAATTAATAGCGATAATTTCTCATTAGCTATTAAAAAATACTACATTTCGTGCGTATCGAAACAAATGCGTAAAGCGATGTTAATAGTTGAAACATTGAAGAACGACTGTTGAATCGTCTTAAGTATGATTACTTTTATACTATATTATAGGTATTTACTGTGTAGATGTATTTGTTTATATTTTTCTTAATCACGTTTCTTCTTACTCTCCGAATATATTAGAAAGCTCGTTTGAGGTTTAATAATTACTAAATAAATAAATTTGTTTTTTTGTATGTATGCAATGTTCTTTTTATATCAAAGCGATTTCAAAGTGTATATCAATTTCAAGGATAAAAATCTTTGCGTGCGGATCACTGGTCTATCTCATCGGGACGAATCGAAGAAGATGGAAGTACGATGGAAGAACGATCGACGAAACGCTTGGGAAGTGCTGTTTGGTCGACGATCGGCTTCTCTTCGTCCAAGATGGTAGGAGAGTGAGAGAGGAGGTTGGAATTACTGTTCACAGTACTCTCCTTCGCGTAGTCCTTCTCGCTCATCGTACTCGCGTACGTGACCTCGTAGGACGATGGCTACCAGAGTTGAATCTTGCTACGGTCGTGATTACGCTCGATATATCGTCCTCGACGTTTCTCTATCTCCTTCTCTCGGTGATAATGAAAGCATTTTGTTTTTTTTTTTCCATTACACGATGCTTGTGTTGATACGTACAGATGTATCATTACGATTGATTCCAGAACGTAAACGATTCGTGATTGCTTTTATAATGTTTTTTTTACATCTCATGTTGTGCATTATTAAAACACAAATATGAAACATAATTCTTTGTACATTTTTATTGAATCAACAACATCGTTGTCCTCCTTCGGAGAGAATTTAATTTGATATCATTTTTAAATGCAATAAGCATTACTTGCGTACGATATGGAATATCGAAAATGGCAAGGGAATCAATCGATGAAACTAAAACTCGACTTATATCTTTCAAGACTAACCCTTATTGGCATCGGTTCTTCCTTGGTAAAGAAGAAACGTCGAGGAATCTAATTATGAGAGGGAAGAAGAGGGATGATTCAAATTCCAAGTAAAAAAGAGGAAGAGAGATAAAGAGAGAAGAGAGAAAGAGAGAGAGAGAGAGAGATCAGAATCGCAAGACTCGAAAGCTTCCTGGAGCATTAATATTTTCCTCCCACCGCCCCCATTCCTTTTCTCAGACTATATTTCCCGGACTAGCTCGGCCCATTAGCGTACCTAATTTATGCATCATCAGCGGGGGTACAACCCTTTTCCCTTCCTGCATCCATCTTTTCGGGCTGAAAAGTTCCTAAAGATTTTCTCTCTCTTCTACGGCATGCCACGGCTTGTATAGACTTGCGTCTTAATTACGATGAAAAAGGGCTCCGCGTGCCGGCGGCATTCAGTAACTTCCTTGCCGTCGCCATCGCCAGCACCACGACCACTACCACCATGGCTATAGTGGAAAGCGTTCTTACACCCACCATCTTCGGGGTGGATAATAACAAAGGGCCCAATAAACGGTAGGTACCTGTCCGTTGGATTATTGGCCGAGCACGCTACAAAGCCCACTATAAATTCATAAACGTGTTGTGTTGCGTTCAACTCGGCTTGCGAAGGGAGTAGGAGTAGGGGATAAGGGTGAGAAGTGAGAGAAGGATCGCGAACCAATAAGATAATAAAAGTTGTCTCGTGTAAAGATCAAACGCTAGCCGATTTCTCTTTTCTTTTTTTCTTTTTTTTTTCTTACAAGGAAAAGGGAAAAGGAAGACGGTCCAACCCTTCTTTGTCTGTGTCATCCTTTAAAGAGTAGGCAAGTGTCAAAGACTTTTCAAGACATATATACCTACACGGTTGTATGTCGTAAAATTTTACGTATCGAGAAGTAAATCTCGAATCGGATTTGACGTGATCCCATTGTTCATAGGAAAAGGGAAAGAGGGAGATAATCGTCATCATTCTCAATGTGTCATCGGGGTAGCTCTCTTTTTTTTAGGTTGATTCTAATGGCGCTGACGAGTCTCATCGTGGGTCACGAGGATTGGTGGATTCCCTATGGAAGCCAGGTGCGGTCCCTGTTTTCCGTGACGTCATTAATCCACCCATCGTTTTTCGAGGGAGTGAGAGGGTATTGTGTAACGGGCGGGGGATGCTACGCAGCTGCTAACAAGGACGGGTTTTGCCAACCTCCGTGCCCTCGTCTCTCTCTTTCTCTCTCTCTCTTCTTCTTTCTTCCTTTCTTTCCTTTTTTCTTTCTGTCGTTCTTTCCATACACGAGTTTCGTACATGTATATTCTACGTATATACACATATACACGTGCCACGAGAATTCCACGCCCGGTGGAGAAATGGCGGACCTTGATTCTTGATATTAAAGTCTCTGCCTCCAACTCATGGTGCATTCTCTCTCGTAACAGAAACTTCCTTCCTTGCTCGTCTATCTATGCACACATATATGTATACGCGTGTGCGTGTATGAATTCGACGTATATGTGAAAGCCGCAATGCTACCGTTGCTACTCGACACATTTTTTCCGTTCTAAAGAGCCTTGCTTTATTCCACGATAATGCCCTGCCTGTGAAAGGTGAATTCGTAAGAAAAAAAAAAAAAAAAGATAATAATAATAATAACATAATAAAAGATTCAATGATCTCTCAGCGTTGAAGATTCCTACGACCATACAATTCTCTGTAGTAATCGTGACACACTTTAAAAATTATCAGAAAATTCAATTTTTATATGTTGCAATCCATACGATTGGAGCCAATCACGAAGTAAAACTACTTCGCATTTCGTTGTCTCAAAGGGTTCCGTACACTCTTGCCGTATGAATCAATATCGGCAAACACGATCGGCTCGTACGCACGGAATCGATAAATCCCGGACGACGATCCGAGTTCCATTATCCTTCGAGATCTGTCCATTTTGAATCACTCGGGCAAGCTGGAGGATATTGGATGTAATGCCATCATGACAGCACTACAGAGAGTTGCGAGAGTAAAAGAGAGAGAGAGAGAGAGAAAGACATAGAGAAAGAGAAAGAGAAAGAGAAAGAGAAAGAGAAAGAGAAAGAGAAAGAGAGAGAGCACAGAGTAGGACGAATACGATGGTGGTGGCGATGGCTGCTTTGGTTGAGGTTGAGGGGTAGGGGGTGTGTTGTATATGGGTGCTCCCTAATGAAAGAGAGCTGAGCTCCCACTCAACTAGTTCTCTCATCTGTCTGGTTTCCCATGCGAAATAAAATATCGCTAATCACGCGTGCGCAGGGCTGTAAGTACTTTCCGTAGGCGCCCTCGTGCACGTGCATCTGTGTATTTAGCGACTACCCTCCCCCACTTTCCCTTCGCCAAAGCTAGATCTAAGGTCTTCCTTCGATATCCACGACGATGACTACGATGGCGATTTTGTGTCCGCCCCGTCAAATCTAAACGCGTTAACGTTCATCCCCCGCCATTGTAGGCACGTTTCGAAACATGGCTCCGAGAGATTAGATGTCTTTTTCCTCCGCTTATTCAAATCGTAATATATAATTTTTCATTTGGAAAATTCAACTGAAACAATCTTTACGACTTACGAGATATACGTGCATACGCAAAAGATTTTATGAATTGAAAAGAATAATAAAGAGAAAGGACAAATTTCCAAGCGATATTAATTTCTCATTTAGAATTTGTTAATAATAAGTTTTTGAAATATTATCGATTCAACTCTCAGATGGAAAAATATAGCAGTGAAACACGCATGGGACCGAAGAAATTGAAGAGAGACGAAGAGAGTGCCTATGATGGCCGCTTTCCTGTCGGCTGCATAAAAAATTCAATTTTAAAACGGACGGCCTCAGGACAACCCTTTGTATGGGACAGAAGGGCGCCCCTTCAGATGAGAGGGCACGCACAAAGAACGGGGCGTGTGTCCTCTCTCGGTGTGCCCTATTTACACAGCGACAGCCTCCGAGAGACCAGGAATCTCTTTTTTTCTCTTTTGCTCTCTCTCTCTCTCTCGTTCTCTCTCCCCCTACTTATCCCTCTGTCACCTCGCCCCTTCGAATATTGGCATGGACAAGCCCCCGATGTATTGTGGGACCCTTCGTCCGATCCCAACCAATCGGGGCACCGCATGACGATTTTATTATGAAAAAGCGAAACGTTGGGGTGGATCGAACCCCTTTGCAATCCATGGAGGGTGAGACGACGAACGAGAATGGCTCGTAACGCGTCTCGGATGTTTACCGTCGCTGCTAAATGCTTCGAGTTTGAATTAAAAAAAAAAAAGAAGAAGAAGGAAAAGAAAAATGAGAGCAATAGAGAAAGAGATTGAAAGGACATTGTTGCTCTCTGTCTTCGTTCCTTTCGTAAAGAAAAAAAAAACAAAGAAAGAAAAAGAAAAAGAGATAATCGATAATAGAGAAATCGATCGAAGGGATGGATCGTGTTTCTCTAGTTCGAAGGTAAAATTGTGGCTGCCACCATTCTTCCCACTCGGATTTCATCGGGTCTCGTGACAGGACTTGGAGTGTCCTTAATTTCCTTGCCACCCCGTTTTCGCGTGCGACTGGAGTATTAGGCGGATCGGAAGTGAAAAGCACCGAGATCGCCTCGAGGCTCTCACGAAGAATCCTGTCGAAGGACTCGTGCCGTGTTCCTCGAACGTTGGTTCGCGAAGTTCTTTTTACAACGAAAGATAAAAAAATGAATAATTTTCAATGAATCGTATTTAAAAGCTCTTCTCTTTTAAATGAAATTTTAAAGATTTTGTTTACCTACCTTATGTGAATCTTTTAGGAGATAGTAATCTCTCTCTCTCTCTCTTTTTCTCTCTTTCTCTCTTTTTCCTTAAAGGTTCTTTCTCCCTTTTGCGTATAACGCGCCACAAGAGAACGGTAGCGTAAAATGTAATAACCGTGAAAGAAGGCGTAGCCACGTGTCATCTTTCCGGTAATGACGGTCAAGTATTTTTACGGTAACCGGTGCACGTGCATTCTTCATAAGCTCGAGGCCTCGTTCTTCAGCCAGAAACCGGAAGTTTCGACCTGCTGCGCTTCGCTGTTTTACTGTATTACAAAAAGAGGAACAAGTAAAAAATAGGGAAGTAAAGGTGGAACGCTAAGAGCGCCGAACGATTATTGATAAATGACAGAAACGGCAGTAAGAAAGAAAGAGAGAGAGAGAGAGAGAGAGAGAAGGGCGGAAGGGAGTAAAGGTGAAGATCGTTTTATCTTGACTTACGGTATGTCGAAGTTTCGTCAATTTAAATGTCGAGTTTCGCTATATAAATTCGTTTTTGAACTCCATCGAATAGTTGTTCATGATTTCTGTTTTAATATCATAGAATTCATAAGAAGAGGAAACGGTGACACGAAGAAAAAATTCTAATGGTCTTTGCTTAACGAAATAGAGACAACATCTATTCTCCAGGACCTATCATTTGACAAAAAAAAAAGAAAATGAAAAAGAAAAAGAAAAAGAAAAAAAAATGAAAATGATCATAAAGGAGGACGTTTTCGTGTAAAACGCTTAGGCCAGACACGACATCTGGCCGATCTTGGAGCTCGAGGGCGAAAACTATGTGGCAACCTGCCAACCTTTTTTATGGTCCGAGAGAAAGAAAGACAGCGAGGCCGATAATTAGGTCTGTCGGAATAATTGCTCTTAGGAACTGGCTATAACTCGAGGTCCGCCGACCAACCGTTCGAAAAAACGCTTATCTTCCTGTCTCTTTTCCACCCTTCTTCATCGTTCCTATTAAACCATAGAGAAAGAGGAAAAAAAAAGAGACACATCCTCGATAATCGATCCTCCGAAATTTTAAATGATTTTATAATCATATCGATAGAAATTAAACCTTAGGTTATAACGTTCCTTTACGAAGAAATGATTAATAAATGTATGCTTTGCTATAGAACAGGACATTGCGCTCATTTCATTGGCTAAACTTAGAACAGATGCATAGGTGAATCGTGACACGACGATGGGGTGGGTCGAGATTAGAGAATGGCGGCAGGGTGGTGACATGGGGTGTAACATATCGAAACAAACGGACAGACGTTTAATGAGTTTTGTTGCGAGCTCTTTGTTGGATAAACGGTAGTCGAGTTATTCGTGATCGCTAATAGGAAGTGTGCCCGCGGAAGAAAATTAACGGAAGTCTCTGTGAAATCGCGCGACTCCTCCCGGAAGACACGTCGACGGAAGGGAGGCAGGAAGGATGGCGCGTCGGTCACGATAGCTCTCCAACCTCCACCCACCCTCCTTTCAACCCTCCTACTACAGGATCGATCCCAGCCAGCTTTTCGCCGAATAAAGATGCACGAATATGCAAAGTCGTGAGACGGGACCGGCGGAAACGTTCGGTTGGCACGTTTCACGTGTCAAGGTGTCACCCTGTCCTACGTGGAATATACGTTCCCTGCTTTTCGCGCACCGACTAGCATACTCAAAAACCACCCTCTTCCCTTCTCACTCTCCGTACTATCATCTCTCTCTCTCTCTCTCTCTCTCTCTCTCTCTCTCTCTCTCTCTCTTCGTCTATCTTTCTCTCCTGTCTGCCCTTTGCTTCGTTCTACGTCGGCAATGTGCGTGTCATTTTTTTTTAAGTTTACTCCACTCGCAAGATTACGGATTAAAGATAGATTTCGGTCGTTTTATTTATACGTATATCTTGTTTTATATTTATAACTGAGTGTTTTACAATTCTTTAATTTCTCATGTCGTTCGTGTTTCTACCTATCTCAGTCAAGTGTCCCGTTTCTTCTTCTTTTTTATCTCTCGAAAGCTATTCGAATCCGCCGATCGATGGGATTCGTGTCACCTGTTCGTGAGGAAGATAGGACAGAATGAAAAAACTTAAGGACGAAATACCAGGAACTAATTTCACGAGAAAGTTCGAACGCAGTGTGGCACCGCCCATACGGTTTCTCTCAACTGCCACTCAGGTGGCCTCTCGGACCCTCGGTCGTTCTCTCACTCTCGTTCATTCTAGCCATAGCTTTTCTTCCTCTATTCGTAACGAATGAAAGAGAGATGGAAATAAAGAAAGAGAGTCCATAGGAGCGCGCGCGATTTCGTGCGAGTTACGAGCACTCCGCGATTCGTGCCACGACCTCGCCTTTTGGTGATTCTCGACCCGGATCCACCGACACACAAAGAGGAACCTCTTGCAGAAGGAGAAAGAGGAGGAGGTGGGGGTGGAGCCCACGAGAAACCAAGAACCGTTCGTTATCGATCCTTTTACGAACCTCAATCGTCCAAACACGTATGTACGTATGCCGATAAACGTATGTATACACGTAACCATAAGTATCTATGTATTTATATATATATATATATATATATATATATATATATATATAGATACCAGCGAAACTTGCACTGCTTTAAGACGATGTAATTGAGATGAGTTAAGCTCGTGGTTACCTTTTAGTGCATCAAACAGCTTCATTTGTTGCACCTCATTACCTTCGTTTTCAATTTCGAATGGCTTATTTACAGAAAAATCAGAAAAGAGATATTCAATTAAACTCGCTCGATCAAATCGCTATCTTCCTATTTTGCTTCCTTTCTTTCTCTCTTTCTTTTTTCTCTGTCGAGTAACTTAACATCGAAGTTCATAAATCATTAATACGTTCGTTTATCTTTTCCGAGTTCATTTAAAATCATTGAAATTCAAGCTTCTTACGAACGAAAAAGTTTAATCAAAATAACGAAGAAATTAGCAAAGAAAGGAAGCGCAAAGAACAAGCTAGCTAGGTAGGTAGGCAGTCTCGGTGGGCTCTCAGCGTGAAAAAATCCATCGTCGATGGGCAGGAAGTCTATTCCACGCGGAGAGACGCTCCGCGTTCCGCTAATTACGCTTCGACGGTCGCGGATATACGTTCGGGTAACGTGCAACGACCCGGGATACGTAACGTTAAGCAGATGCCATGCGAGGCCGGTTAATAACGGGCGAGAAGGGGATTTAATATGCGTCGAGGTAGGTGTACACACGCGCGGACTCGAGCATCAATCAAGAGGCACGACGTCGCTTCCACGCGAGTCCTGCGACTTCCGAGCTATAATGTCGACGAGAACGAAGAGGTGGTGTCGGGAGAGGGGGTAGGAAAGGAGAGGGGTGAGGAAAAGGTGGAGGAGGAGAAGAAGGAGGAGGACGAGTCATGGTATCGCCGTTTCCCAAGGAATAAATTTACGTCGAAGGATTCATTGTCAACCTCACGAGACGTCCGTGAATATCTCGCGAACTCGATAATCCCTCGAGACCGTACCGTTTTGTTCTCCTTCTTCTCCTCCTTCTCCTCTTCTTCTACTACTGGGCCTCAACACCTAGAGGAACATAAATCTTATCGCGTTTTCCCTTACAGACAGCCGCCAACTCGCCGGTCTTAATCTACCGAACGTCGAATTAATATGTTTAAAATACGAAATGTGTCGAATCGGTCGGCACGAAGAGGTGCCATTAGAGCCAAGTTCCGTTTAATTAATCGCACTGAATTTACGCTGGATTTATCGACTGTACCGTATTTATATTATGATTAAAGATAATCCTTCTCTAGTGATTCTTCATCGTTTCGAGAATCACCAAAGGATTCGTTTAATTTTTATTAAGAAACTTTACGTATTGTTTATTATCTAGTTTTTGACGAACGATTAACCCCATTCTAAATAAAGCTTTTTTATGATAATAGACAAAGTTTCCTTTCATTACGAGTATCGTAATTAAGAGTAACGGTCAGAAGCGACTGTACCTTTTTATCTCATTAATATGTAAAAAGAATCTTCCTAGACAAGAATAGAACTAATCGCAGAATAAGAAACTTCCCCATGGAAATCCTTTATCAATTATTCGAGACTTAGAACAATCACCATTCGCTTACTTATTAGAACTTATGCGTGCGAGCCAAAGCCCTCGAAGATCGTGTTGGAAGATCGTAAAAATTCATGCAGCGTTAATCATCTACAAACACGCTCGTTAACAGTTCTCTCGTTGTGAATCTAGACGTTTGCACGCATACACGCATCATTATATCAATATTTCGCGCTAATATACACGAGTAAACGTCAAAAATAAGACGGTCGTCTTTCAAAACGAAAAAGAAAAAAAAAGAAATAAATCTAATCATAATTAATTACGATCGTAATTCGAGATTTTCTAAAATCGAACATGAAACCTTTCGATCGCAACTTCTTGATTCGTGATCGGATCGTAACGAAACGAAATAAATGACATGAAATGAAACAAAAGAAAAAAATAAGAGAAAAAAAAGGGCGAAAAAAGAAAAAGAGATGAAAAAGAGGAGCGTGGCGCGTGTGAAAGCACGAGCGCGACTCAACGCGTATATGGAAATGGCGTGCAGCTTGCATTGTATGGAAATGCGTGCGGGCCACGCTCCGCAGAAGCGAGCACTGTGACCGCCTGCGGCCCTCTCTCTCTCTCTCTCTCTCTTCCTCCCTCCCTCCCCCTCCCTTACTCAATCTGTCTCTCTCTTTCTCTCTCTCTTTCTCTATCTTTCTTTCTCATCCTCTCTTTGCTTCTGCTCTTCCAGCGGCCTCGTAATGTCCCTGTCAAGAAAGCGGCAAGCCTCACTCCAGGCCTCGTAAAATCGGACGCGTTGTACGTTGTGTCGAGCAAGATGTGCTTGCGCGTGCAACTACACGAAGAAGACGAAGAAGGTATCCTCTGTTTTTATCTCTTTTCCTCCCTCTCTCTCTCGCGCGCGTCCGCTCCCGCGCGCGCGTATTAGACGACGCAACCTTTGTCGTGCGAATAAATCGCGCGTGTGAAAAGTCGCGAGTCGCTTCCTTCCCTTCCTTCTTCCTGCCTGGAAAGTTAGCTTCTAATACTCTAGACTCGACGACGCTTTATTTCGTTTTATTTTGTTTGATTGTATTTTTTCTCCTTTTCTTTCTTTTTTCTTTTTTCTTCTTTTCTTTTCTATCCATTGATCGATAGCACTCGAACCAAATAAGAAAAGGAAGCAATGCGTTACCATAAATATTGCTACTTTCACCATTGCCTTTTTTATTCACGCTTATTCGCTAGAACTAAGAGTGGCCGCTGTAAAGATTTGAATTGAAAAGGTAATCGGTGATCGGTGACTTACACAGAACGCCTATCCGTGCCGTCCTCGTCTTCAAAAGAGAAGAAAGGACTACGACTCTCGCACCTCGAACATCTGTCTTGCCGTGTCACCCAAGAATACTAATTTCCGCGTTCGTATTCGCTCGCGGGATTAGCCTTCAACCGGTAAGAGAGCGTTTCCTTGTGCGTGAGAATAAATAAAATAAGATAACACAAAGGAAGGAATATAGAATATGGTGAAAAATGGTAAAAAGTTGGAACGACGTTTTCCAATTTAAAAAAAAATAGTCTATTTTAATGGGCGACCGAACAAGAAGTCGTCGTCGTCGTCGTCAATGGTTTAAATTTAACACGCGCATGCGTGCTTGCGTGCGTGCGTACGTGCGTGCACGCGAGCTGTAAATTATCGTCACGTGCGATAAAACCACCGAATAAAATTTATATGACGTTTACGGAGTCAAGTTAGATTGGTGTCAGGCGGAATCGAAGGAGACACCTCGTTGTTGCTCAGGCGCCCAGAGAGGTCAAAACGAAGAGTCAGAGCCCTTTTTCTCTCCAGGAGACCTCCTGCGGACAGTTCTCGGGACGGCTGCTCCTCGTAAAAGTCATTTTACACGAGTCGCGGGAGGGACAGGTGACCCTCCGTGTATTTATATGGATATACGTTGTACGGTATATTTGTGGTTTATATGTGTAAGTAGATATGTCCGTCAAATAGAAAAATAAAAGAAGCAAGTCGTGTCTTATGCGTTGCTTATGTCGTCTTTTCTGACCGGACCTCACCTTTCTCTTTTTTCTTTTTTTTTCTTTCTTTCCTTTTTTCTTTTTTTTTCCTACTCATCACCTGATCGAAATCATACAAGAAGGCTTCCAAAGGAGAAATTTCGAATTTCGTAAGAACGAACCGATTCGTTAAGACTTTTTACGGTTTCCAACGAAGCCCATGACTATTTTTAAGCCGGCTTTTAAACTCGCATACATTAGGCAAGGACATTCGATTTAATAGGGAAAAGACTAGTTTAGTCGGACGCTATCAAAGTGTCCAATGATAGACCGACTTTCCTGTCTATCCTATTTTTATGGGGTACGATTCGAGGCAATTACGTAGCTCATCTCTATTCTTCTTTTATCTTCGAGCCGCGAGGCTACGAAAGAGGAAGCAGGTGCATGACGAAGCGATCGCCGATCGAGAGCGTTGTCTAACTCAGGGACAACTGCTAGTTCCTCAGGATAGTTCCTTCGAATCTGGCTATCGTAGGGAATGGAACGTATCCTAGCTTGGTGAGCTTCCAAATACGAAATAAAGAAGAAGAATGAGTGGGAAGAAGAGAACAAGATAGATAAAGAGAGAAAGAGAGAGAAAGAGAGGGCCACGGGCAATAATCTCGATGGCTCGCCAATTACGTTCGTCTCGTGGCCATCTGCTCCTTCGGGCCAGGAGACCCGATGACCGTTCATCCTCCGACAATCTTCTTGTTTCACCTCCTCCTCCTCCTCCTCCTTTTCCTCCCCCTCCTCCCTTTCTTCTTAGTTTCTTCTTCGGTTCGGGCCCTCGACGAGCGTTTCGCCGAAAATCGAACAAAATGATGATCTGGAGAATCGATACGGCCGTGACCGCGGTTTGTCGCGACGATGATCACGTGTATGTAAGTACACCTGTGTATCCCTTTCCTATATAAAGGTATATATGAGAGTGTACGTTGATTCGTAGGGTTAAGGGGAGAGAGGATTCGAGTTATGGGATATTGTGACCGTCGACGTGTGGTTGGGACAGAGGTAGACGTATATAATTACGACGAAATCGTAGTTAGTCTCGTACCTCTATCCCGGTATACGGCAGGGTTTGAGAGAGAAAGAGAGATATAAAGAGTGAGTCGAAAATTGATCACGTACCACCATGGCCCGGGCCACTCTCTTCGCGCTCTCTGTCATTATCGGGAATAAAAGTCACCGCTACCACACCGTGGAATTCGTGTATAGGCCACGGCGACAATCTCGTACGCGCAGTTTTGATGGAAGGTACGAGGAAACGAAAAAGAAAATAGAAAGTGAGATGAGGGAGATAAAACAGGATCGAGAGTAATAGTCCTCTCGAATGCCACAAGAATTATTATTATTATTATTATTATTTTTCTATTTATTGCAAATGCGTTCCTTCGTTCCTATATTATCCATATTTATTTCTGTTACGTATGTATCTTGGAATAAAAACGACCGAAGTTGACACTTATTACCACACTTTACGCTCGCCACCACACGTTATACGCGATTATATTTATATTAGAAGTTAATCTCTTTTTGATTAATCGCTCGATATTAAAGAGAAAGAAAATGGAAATATTACTCTTTGAAATTTTAAAAGAATTTCATATCGAACGAGCGTGATTATTCACGGTGGATTCTATAGGAATTTCTTTTTTTTTTTCTTTCTTTCTTTCTTCTCTTTCTTCTTTCTTTTTTTCTTTTTTTTGACGAATAAATAGGAAGCTTATTAGCATAGGGCGAGGATGATACTGGGGGAGGAGGAAGTTGAGAAGGAGACCGTCCATTGTGTGAAGCTAGGATAGTCGAAGGAGGGTTCACTTTCGGCCGGCCGTGTCCAGATTCGTCGAGCGTGTCGGCCCGAAGCGATGTCTCAACGCGAGCGAGTCGACGGATGTGCCGTGAAAGCGAGTCGCTCATCGAATCCACCTCCTTTCTCGTCTTCGTCTTCGTCTTCGTCTTCTTCTTCGTCGTCGTCTTCTTCTTCTTAGACATCGCCATCGTCGTCTACATCGCCGTCGTCATTTTCACACGTCGCTGCGTCAGAATCGGAGCCGCTACGCCGAGTACCGTTTACGTAACGCGAACGTACGCGTTCACCCGAGCAGGAGGTGAAGACGGAGGTGAGGGACAACTCACGGGAAACGCTTGGAGATACGGTTATTACTGAAAATTGCATTTAATCGTTTGATTCGAGTATAAAGCTGTTAGATAGGTATAGTTAGATGGGTTCTACACGTTGTTTGATGCGATATAAATTTGTGAGAAAATCGTTTGATATAAGACTCATATATCGAATATATTTCAACTAATTATTACAAACGAATATACAACCTATCTATGATTTGTATATTTTGCAATATCCACGTAAAATAATTCAATCATTTATAAAAGTCGGCACGAGGGAGATCTTTGCTAAGATCGTAGAAGAGAAATTATTCGAATAGGAACGTTATTTCATTTGTATATTGTATATATATCTAATATATATATATATACATAATACATAAATATATATATATATTTACTAGGTACCTATCTAAAACCGTAATCATATTTTCTAAAATTCCTTTCACGATCGTTTCTCAAAATCCTACGTAGAGAGGTTCGAACCTCGAAGATGAAGAAATCATTCTCGAAGATATATGTATGTATGTATACCTATCTAGTATGAGAGCATAGCACGGAGGAACGCGTTTACGAGGAGAGCGTACTCGTAAATAATCGCGAACGCCGTGCGTTACGTTCTCTACGTATATCCGCTCGAACTATCAGCTCTTCCCTTTGGTTAACGCGCTCGACACGTTTTCCCGTTACCTTTGCCCGCGTTGTTCCATGATTCGTGCGGGAAACTCCCCCGTGTCTCACAAGTTCGTTTCACTCGCGCACGCGTACATGCGTGCGTGCGTGCGTGCGTGCGTGCGTGGATGCGTGAATGGATGCGTGGGTGCGTGCGCGAAAGCGACGCGATGAATTCGTGCGATATATTGTCTAGCGCGCGAAAGCAGACTAGCTCGCGCGACTCTAGAGTTGTTGGAACACGCTCGGTTAAAGAAGTGGAACGTACGTACGACCGTACGTACGTTCGAAGAAATAATCCTTAGTTATATCCGCTTATTTCTAATTAAATATATGAATACTTACGACTGCATTTTGTCTCGATTTTCTTAATAAAAGAATAATTAATCTATCCATGCTCAATTGTTTTTAATTAAATGTAACTTGGATACGTAAATTGAAGATTCGTTAAAGAAAATTGAAGATTTCAAATGCGTATTTGGAAAGTGAGACAATCGAATAAAAAATGAGAGAGAGAGAGAGAAAGAGAAAGATGGAACATCAGTCCTTCAAATAGTAACAACCAAATGATCAATGTTTTTTAATAAAATGAAAAGTTACTTACTTTTACATTCACTCTTGCATATTCACGATGAAATAAAGATATTTGAATCTCGATTTGAATCGCGAAATTGGTTCGTCGATCCCTGCAAGGATCTTTGGATTCGCGTGTGGTCACCCGACTTATTAAGCGAGTCCATTCCTCATTGCTCGAGCTCGCTCAGAGTCCGCTTGGCATGCGCGCGAGTACTGCGTTGCTCTCGCGCGCGGAGCCTCGCTCCTTTAACATTATAAATTTATCAGTGAGAACGGGGCGACCAAAAGAAACGCGTTGATCGAAAGATGGAGGTAGGAGTTCACCTCTTGACCCTACCGAAGTATTTCGATATACGCTCTCGTGCCGCGAAGATATTTATTGGAGATAATTATAAGAGCGCTCGTAAAGTCTTGGACGGGCCCGTTTCTTAGCTGATATCTTACACGGACCGTGGAGCGCGGGGCCCCCTTGCACGTACCTTTATACACGGTGTCCCTTCTACGATAGCCGTATACCATACCTATGTACTGTCCGTACCGTACAGAAAATTTCATGATTACGAGAAGCTCTTTTAATTCACGACAGGTTCTCCCTCTCGTTAATCTCGGTGACACCGAAAGAATCTTTTTCTTAACATCGAGGTAAGAATTATTCGAGATAATTTTGTTAACCTTCGAGCTAAAGGATTTATGTAACCCTTCCTTTTTTTCTCTTTTTTATACAAAAGGGAAAAGGAAAAAAAAAGGAACGAACGAAATGGAAAGAAGGAAAAACAAAAAACAGAGAAGAAAAATGATCGAAGTGATTCGTAGTAAGATGGAGAATGACGTTGAAAAATAAAAGTATCTATCGCTAAATCCTCGCATGAACCGATTGTGAACTTTACAGACACCCTGTACATGCGAATCGTCGAAGGTGAGGTGGTCGAAGATAGCACCCGGATAGCGAGCCGCCATGCAACCCGCGGAATGAAAATCGATCAGAGAACCCGGTACGAGGATCGAGATGATGCATCGATATCAAAAGTTGTAGAGTGGTTTCGCGCTTCTCGTTCTTTCTCTCTCTCTCTCTCTCTCTCCCTTTTCCTATCTCTTTCTATCTACTTTCCTTCTTCCTCGACATCGCGATGGAATCGCTGTTTGTCGGGGAGAGGATATGTCCGTGGCAATTTGGATTTGAATTATTCGCAATTTTCTTTATCTCATTTTCAGTTGCACCACGTAGATCACATCCATGTCCGGGTCTTTCCTTGATATTCTAACACTAACGTTACATAGATCGCATTTCCGAGTCAAAAACTTCCAACGCTTTTCTAGATTTTAGACGCGTTATCATGGCCGAGACGTTCGTGCCACCTAGCTACGATATTCCAATTCGTAGTGTGGTTCTATGAATCATAGCGAAGCGAAGATTAGAACGAACGAACGAACGAACGAACGAACGAACGACGAACTCAAATATATCTTATATTATCAAAAAATAAAAAAGATGAATCGGAAAGAAAAAAGAAAAGAAAGTTTTATGAAATAGAAAATGAAACGTATCATTGACGAAATTACTCCGTCACGTTGGATTTTCAATTTGTCTAATTTATTTCATTATCTTACGCATTTTTTATGAAATTGCTAACTATCGTGAAGTTGATACAAACCATTAATATTTTCAATTATTTAATTATTCCCAAGTTTGATCAAAATAATCGGCGAATGAACGATCTAATTAATTAAAAGTAGATGAGTTAAAGGGTTTCTAGGAAGAAAACCGTAACGTCGTAGTATCCGAATACCGTAGTTCGTTAATGGCCGCTAGGGTTAATTCTACCGGATAGCAAGGAGAGATTTCAGAGTCGGTGCTAGCTAATATTACGGTCGCGTGCTCTGTGCGAGGTTACTGTAGCCGAACGGTACGGCCCTTGAAATTGCAAAGTTACACGCAGACGTGCGGCGCTAAGCGAGGACGTTTATATTCTATTACCAGCTTGTCGCTTCCACGAGTAGGAAAACTTGTCAACGAATACCGCTTTACGTTTTTCGCGATAAAGAAACGTCGGTGGAACAGTAATTTCGCGATGTATGTTTCCTGTCTACGAGTACGATATCGTCTCTCCTTGGTATAGTCCATAGACTATAATATACTATAGGTACATATGTATATATGTATATATGTAGCCTACGTAGATATCTAGTAAATACAGGCAAGCAAGTTGAGATCGAGTACACCTTACATTCAGCTGCCGGTGGTATGGCTCGACTTCCGCTTGCAAAACTATTCGCCTTTTTGCTCCACCTCGACTCTCTCTCTCTCTCTCTCTCTCTCTCTCTCTTTCTCTCCTCTTGGATTTCTTTCCTCGTTCTTATCGGTACACCCTTCTGTACTTGCACGGCCTTTCTACGTGTCTCATCGATTCTAATCTGCCCTAACTCCTAAAGGTACTAGTAAGGGCTTTTTAAATCAAAATAATCTTTTATCTCAAACCCAAGAAAGCTTTATGAGATTTTCAACGATCCAAATAGATAGAACTTTGATAATGCGAGAAGAATAAAAAAAAAAAAATCAAAGAAGAGGAAGAGAAATGTCGATGGAAATTATTGGTAAAATAATTAGAAAGGAATGTAAAGGACGAGGAGAATGAGAGAAAGAGAGAGGAGGGCAGGGAAGAGAGAGAAGAAACAAGAAATAAGTTCTTTCGAAGTTGGTCGATAAGTCCTTCTTCATGGAAGAGACTGAACGAAATCGAGATCAGGAAGGAGGAACGGAACGGAAGCGAAGGAGGAGAAAATAATCGTGGAGGGCGATATCTCGAGGAGCGTGCGAGCAAAGGAGAAGGAGGAGTAGAAGGAGGATGGTGGAGGAGGAGAGACGTCTTGGCAATTAAAGGAATCGTGTGGCTGGGGCCACGCATCGCCGCCAATTATGGTCCGCTGGATCGAGTCCGCAGATTTCGTTCGGTGCCTTCTTCCATCGGCTGGTGCCTCCGTCACGCAACGCTCGATTCTCTTCTACGTCGTGGAGAAAGCGGATTATTGTCCTCGACAAGTAAAAAAAAAAAAAAAAGAGAGAAAAAGAGGAAAAGAGAGAGAGAGAGAGAGAGAGAGATTAAAATTAATTTAATAAATATTGTTGTTACAACATATAACAAATAAACGTAGGACATAGCGATCGTAACTGTTCAACGCAATTTTTTTTTTCTTTTACGCGATCCCTCTTTTCTTTTTTCTTTTTTCTTTTCTGTCTTCTTTTCTTTTCTTTTTTTTTTTCTTCTTTTTTTTCTCATAGCACACTCGGCCGTGCGAGCAGCAATATGCAATACGAATTAATTAGGGAAAAAGACCCGCCTCGGATCTCCCGTCACGGCAATTAATCGAGAGAAAGGTGGTAGCGTACCGAAAGAGCCTGGACGTTCTCGCACGGAGAGTGCTTTCTGTTAGCGATTGCGCCAGAAGGAAAACGCTGCCGTTCGTTGCCGTTCGTTTAGTTCGACGTCGCTTCTCTTTTCGAAGAAGTCGAATCGTCGACGTTATGAAGTTTTAATTATCATCGGGTTAAGGAGGAAAAACAAATCGATCGAATTATCGATTAAAGAAGACACTTTCTTCTTCGTTATCTTTTTTCTTCCTTTTTCGACAAAATAAAATTAGACGAGTCATATGTATATATAGATAGAGAGATTTGAATTCGTATCGTATTGCGAAAAAATAATTTAACTATATTTTTATAAATTTTTCCGCCGGCTAATCAACGTCAATGTAACGTCACGCAAATATCGTAAGCTGCTTTTTCCATCGAGGCTACGGAATTATCCGGTTCTTCTCGGCATCTTTCGTGCATGTTGACGAGCGTACAAGTAGCCAACGACTTTGTACCGTATAATAAAGTTATACAGAAACGTACCGTTTACCACTGCTACTTTGAACACTTACCCATAAGCAGGAATATCCGGTGGGTAAGTCGCGATGCGCGACCGACGTTGCGGAGTGACCGCTATATTAATTCGCGCATTAGCACTTTTCCACGCAGCAATAAGGCTAACCCGTGCAGAATCACTTCCTTCTTTGCTACCTTTTTTTCTTCTTTCCATTTTTCAATAGACGAAGTGTTCGGAGCACAACGAACGACCATTCTTCGTACGTTTATTACACCGTACGCGATATCTTTCTCCGAGGAAGTTCGATTAAATTTTTTATTGTGAAAAAAAGAAAGAAAGAAAAGGAGAAAAGGAAAGAAAAAAAAAGGAAAATTGCTATTTCACATATCACTTAGTATCCCAGATATTTCAAGAGTCTTATCGAAATCACGACAGAAGCGACACATTTCAGCGTATCCTCCTCGATCCTTCTCCATTAAACGATATATTAACCCGTGTAATAAGCGATTTATACGAAAGGGAGGACGAGCGTATCCGAAACACGCGAGGGCACGACTAAAGGAAGGGTCTCGTGACTCCTCCAGAAACAAGAGAAAGAGAAAGAGAAAGAGAAAGAGAAAGAGAGGGAGAGAGAGAGAGAAAGAGAGAAAAGGGTCTCCTTAACTCGCGCCATGGTCGATAACGGTTTCGCATATGTTCGTTAGAAGAGAAAGCAAAAGAGAGAGAGAGAGAGAGAACGAGATTGCCATGTCGTACGTGCTCGACGAAAGGGGTGAGTTTTCGTCGTACTACCTACGTAGTAGTATGTACCACGTAAAGGGTCGTAGTCCGGAGGTGTACGCCCCCTTTTGGCCGCACCCTCCCTTAGACTGGATTACCGGCTCCCCGCGTTGCCAAAAGGGCGGAGTGACATTCGTGTACGTTTGCTTTTCGAGGCTGGCTACCACGGATTTTGTTATCGATATGCCACGACCACATAATTATTACGTAGCCGTGGTAAAACGTAGCGAGGGGTCGAGTTTGAATTGCGTATCGTTTTTGCAAGCGTTTACTTCTACCTATATGAATAATAATTAAAGGGAGGAAAAACTCTTCTTGTGAACGCTCGTTACGATAAGTTTATAAATTTACAACGTAAAAATCAAAACAATCGTCTTACATATTCCAATAAATTCATCGCTGTAATCTTAAAATAAACAAACCTATGTCGTTTCGTATCGACACGATGATATTTAAAACGTTCGATCCGAATTAAAACGTCCCGTAGATTTCAATCTTCTAGGTTCGAGTATCGGGAGCAAACACACAATGCAGGACTTTCGAACAAACTCGTCGATCGTTCTCTTTCGCGTGTACGAATTTCCATCTCGTTTCTCATCCCTCGGCAAATCCGTAGGATACACCAAACTGAGTGAGATAGAACGAGATATTTCAGAAGCACGCAGGATCTATTGTGGTCGTGTCCGCTAGCTGGGTGACTCATTATTTTGGCCCTTCCTTCTCATCCTCGTCCTGCTTCCTGGGTGATATCCTGGCTGGTCAGTTCTCTCTCTCTCTCTTTCTTTCTCTCTATCTCTCTCTTTCTCTCTTTCTCTCTCTCTTACACAAAACGCCACGTTCGTTCTCGAATGCCAAAACACACGAGGAAACGAGTTCGTGAATCGGGACGCGATTGTGTGCGATGGAATCTCGAAACGTAAGCCCTCCGATTTCAGTTCTCTCGCTGCCGTATAATAATTTCAATAATCCCAGACCCCACGATGGCAGAGGATTAATAGCTATCCGCCGAACGAACTGAGAAGCAAAGAGCAAGAGCGAGAGAGAAGGAGAGAAAGAGAGAGAGAGCAATGGATAGAAAGAAGATCTAGTCCAGAGGTCGGCAACCTTTTCACTGAAACGGGCACCCTGAATAGTTGGTTTATGACAAAGGGCGTTTTACCCTTTTTTTTTCAATCTTTTAACGACCAGTATGAGTAAAAAAAATTAAGTTAAATAAATTTGACGAATAAAGAAAAAAAAGTGCGACCGATCGCATATTTAATTCTAAAACAATAACAATTAATCGATAAATGTTAATTCAATGATGATCAATACACGAATACTCGACTGAAATATTTCGAGATAACATTTGATAGATCTTTTCAAAAGTATTGCACTGATTTTTACGCACAACCTTCTGTTAAAACCATTTCCTTTTTTTCTTTTTTTAATATCCAGCCCATTGACGGACACTTCGAAAACAATTTGCGGGCACTTGGGTGCTCGGGAGCACCGTGTTGCCGACCCTCGACTCTAATCCATTGAAAGAAGAACAGTAAAGAAGGGCGCCGATTAATTTCAACTCGTATCCAGTGTTCCTTCCTTGGTATATCGAACGAATCGGCCAACGAATTTGTTCACGGTTTGTGGACACGAAATCCGAATTCTTCATTTTCTCTTTCTACACAATGAATATAGAGAACAAAGCAATGAAAAGCCCAGAGATCTCTTGTATTGAATATTATCGTCTTATCTACGTATTACACAAGAAATATTCAAATGTATCGTAACAAAGGAATAACTATCGACAGTCGATGCCAAGAATAATCTATTCGAGAGTTATACTTTGTAAAAATTTATCAATTATATATTCCAAAATTTCTACGATACACGAAGAGATAGATAGATAACGTCGCTATCGAGATGAAGCTTGTCGAAGGATCGCAAAGATAAAAACTCTGTAAGAAAATTCGAGTCCATCGAAATTTTACGAGTACTTCGTAGAAAAGGTGGAATCGCTAAAGAGATGCACGGGGTTTTGGTTCCACGAGATTGGAGTAGGAGAAAGAGGGAGCACTTCGTTGCAATTGCTTCTTGGCCAGTACGTGTATGAAAGGACTCTTTTCTGTTGGGAAAGATAAGGAAGAAGAGCGTTGAAATAAAAGAAATAAGATGGAAGGAAAAAGGAAAGAAAAGAAAAAAGAGCAAGAACTACGGTAAACACTCTGGATAGAATTGGAAAGGGAGAACGCAAGAAAGAGAAAGAGAAAAAACTGAGATAAAAGGAGATAGATAGAGAGATGGATGGATGAGTGAAGGGAGAGAGAGAGAGAGAGAGAGAGAGAGCAAGAAAGAGAGAAAGGTAGACGAAGAGGAAGAGAAGAGTAAAGAGAAGGAAGAGGGTGGATAAGAAACCTTTAGTGGTATGAGATTCGATCCAGGGGTCGAAGCAGCAAATTTGGCTACCTAATTCGTAAAAGAGAAGAGAGTAGACAGAGAGCGAAAGAGAGAAAGAGGGAAATAGAAGGTGGAGAGCGCGTGTCTCTCGCCAATGTTGCAAATAGGATTACGCCGATCCCGACGTACTTCAAACGGCGCTTTATTCAGCCCTTCGTGGCGAGCGACGAATTGACAATTGACAAAATTGATACAGTGCGGGCCAGCCGGCGGCAGAGCACGCTTGCGAAACGCTCTTCGCCCTCAGGGCCTATTCCTCTCTCTCTCTTTCTCTCTTTCTCTCCCTCTCTCTCTCTCTCCCTCTCTCTCTCTCTCTCTCTCTCTCTCTCTCTCTCTCTCTCTCTCTCTTTGCGTGTTCCTTCCCCCCGAAAATTCTATTCGCCGCCCTTGAATGCAATGCAAAGCGTCTCGTTAAGCCACTTTCCGCGTCACTAAATCGTGTCGCTCCGCGGGAATCTTCCGCTCGACTTGCCTTCGAACCTTTTCAGAATAATTTTTCGTTCTTACCGTGATCGTTCCTGACACTTAACTGCGAAATTCGTATAAGTAATTTTTTGAAGCACGACGGAACGTAGATTATGCGATAGGGCTTAAAAGAAAAAAAAAAAAGAAGAAGAAGAAAATTATTTATATTAAATTGTTAAATGCATACGTATGTACGTACGTATGTATGTTTAAAAGCAGAAACACGGATGACGTAGATTTAATTAGAAAATAAAATATTGCTTTGTACGATTATTTATAAGAAATTGTTTATAACAAAGGGTTATATGATTCATGGAAAGAAAGAGAAAAATTTATCCCTTGGAACGGTATTCGATGTACTATGGCTCGTAGTATGCGCGTTAGCAGTTGTCTATGGGAATTATAATTCGTAGGGGACATATCTCCGGAATGAAAAATCGTAGAGACATGAAACAAAGACTGATATAAAGGGAAAAATGTCTTCTTTCAGTACATGTACTTAGATATTATCGTTATAACACAATCATAATTTTCTTTACAAAATCGTTAAGATATGACGTAAGATAGACAGTAAGAAAATCTTTTCTTTTACTAGAGAGAGATTCTCATATGCTATTGATAACCAACAACAATGTATACTCATACATATGTAAGTCGAAAATGTAAGAAAAATTAATCTCCATGACGGCGAAGCAATTCGCACATTAGACAATACACGCCGTAAACGACGAAGCGCATCGTATGGCCGACTTTCGATGAGCGCAACCACTTCGTGCGATATTGTTTCTTTCACGGTCCAATCGACGAGAGTGCTCGGTATTGCAGAATGTGTTGGTTCCTGCGGTTACGCCGCTGATAGAAGATTTTACAGCGAGCCGCTTAGAAAGGACGTTACTCTGGCCGAAAAAAAAGCACATGGGTAATACGAGTCGATAGCGTTAAAGCGTTTCGTATCTCGAGTTTTTCACGAATGAATATTCTCATCATTTTCGCGATTTTCTTATCTACGCACTCGATATATGTCATTAGCAAGTTAATCTTCAACAATAAAAATTAAAAATCGAATAAAAATTATTTGTATCTTTTTGATGTATACATATTTCTTTATATGTATACATTAAAAGATTAAAAGACGTATAAACGTATAATACACCTTTAAAATACAGATTTCCTGTGGTAAAATTCCAGTTATACGTATTAATATTATCCTTGCCAGATATGTTTCTCATTGCCCCAGAACGACCGTCGAAATACTATCTGACAATCGCGACGTAATTAACATAGTACGTCACGCGTAACGGGGCCCGTGCTACGTCGACATTATTTTTGGCAAAAGCAGATTCGGGTCTTGTTAAGAGGAAAAAAAAAAGAAGGAAAAGAAGAAAAAGAAGGGGCGATAAAATCGCTGAAATCTTATGGCGACAGTCGTAAAAGGCACAGCTAATTGCTTCGACGTCCGCTCGTGTAAATTTTTTGATATCTCTTATGTAATTATAGCAAAAAAAAATGAAATAAAAAAAAGAAAGATTCCTGTGACATTTCGAGCTCTCTCCTTCTTCTCTCTTTCCCTCTCTTTCTTTTTCTGTCCTTTTTCCGTGTCCTCTTTTTTTACGTCCCTCATTTCAGTTCCTTAGCCATTTCTTCCCAGTCTTTTTTTCTTTTACGACGTCGAAAACGCTCGTATTCGCGTTATTGAAAACGTAAAATAATTTCAGTCGAAACGCGTATTTTCCAGTATCGTTAAATTCGAACGTTCTACGCTCGACGAGTTTGCGTGCGAAGATAATGGGTACGCCGTTCGCGCCATTTTTCGCATATGTATGCACACACATACACACATATTTATATGCATATATGTATATGTATTTCACCTAAGTGCCGTTAGGTCATTTCGAAATTAGTTAAAATAACGATGAAGGAAAAACGAACGATGAACGAAGGGAAGAGAAGTTGCGAGGTGGTCTTCGCTGTTCGGGACAGCCATTCGTGGCGATGCTCTCTCAGCCACGTTGAAAAGGGAACGGGCACTTAATTAAAGCGCCGAGTATCATCTCGGAAGAATCAACGAGCGCCACTCGGTGGTCGTCCGTACTCGAGAAATTTCTATTGAGGCGAAAGAAAGCATTCACCTACCCTTCATCCTCTCCCCTTACCTTTACCGTCATCGTTTCAGCCCTCTCTCCCATCCTATCTCATCCCTCTCTCTCTCTCTCCTTCTCTCTCTCTTTCTCTCTCACTTTTCTCGTAACTCATCGAACGACAAGATTCTCATTCAAAGATTTTCTCAATAAATTTTACGAAGGCAAAGAAACATTTCCGTACGTCGAAAATTTGTATAATCGTGATATCGACGTGGCTCCGAGCTAACGGGCTCATTTTTTCGAGTCCCTTTCACTCGACACGACAAAACGCGTCGCGTGCAAACTTCCCATCTCCTCTTTCAGCACGACCCCATTACCGATCCTTTCGAAATATTTTAATGAAGTTAATTACCGTGAATATCTTCGTCGTTTTGAAGTTTAACGGGCTTCACCGTTGTGAGATCGATCGACACCAAACAAGGAAGACCTTCTAAAAAACGATGGAGATTTTCGATGGATAAAAAGAGAGGAAGACATATATGTACAGAGAAAGGGAGAGAAAGAGAGAGAAAGAGAGAGAGAGAAAGAGTGAGAGAGAGCAAAGGAGAGAAAGAGAGAAAGAGAAAAAATGAAAGAACGAAAAAGCGAAGCGAGGCTTTTGATCGGACCGGAGCAGCTCGTCCAACGTTGAAAATTCGATCTGTCAGGCAATTTGTCCCGCGACAAAATTTAAATCGCAAAGCGTATTTCTCTGTTATGCGGGGGTGGAACGGTAGCGCGAAAGCAATGGATGGCTTGTAGTGGGACGAACACGACAACCCCCCTCTTGTCATCCTGCCGCTCGATCGGAGACCAGAATGTCCTTGCCAGGGGCCGAACCAAAGTGGATTCGGCTAATGCGTGGTAAAGCGTGTTTGAGGGTGAATCCCAAATGCGAGGGTGTAATTTCATTTTTCCTGGCCACGAAACGGCGGACGGTGTCACTCACCGTCCTTGTTTCTCATTCGTTCCGCTTCGATCGTCGAGAAGAATCGTCGTAAAAAAAAAAATCGGTGAAGGATATTCAGTAGGGGTTAAAATAAGCCGCAATATTATTAATTATTATATGATTGACTACATTCGACTTGATGGTAGATAATAAATATTAAAAATATTCTAGAAGATGTATTCACACACGCATAGACAGATAGGGAATATTCTAAATCATTAGGTGAAATTAAAAGAAAAAAAAAAAAAAGAAAAGAACAAACAAAATGCGATTAAAACCATTCGCTCAACATTTCTACCATTTATATATAATATTCCTTATCAGTGACAGTAAAAACTACGATCGTAAATGGGAAAAAAAAAAGAAAAGAAAAAGTTTTATCTCAAACATTTATTGTCTTTGCAGTGCCACATATTCTCGATATCACTGCGAAGTGCATAAAGGTTGACTGCGATTATCGTGAAATGAGTTAAATCACAGCATTGCGGTTCCTTTATGGGACAGTTAATCGCAGCAAGTTCATTCTAATTACGATCCGAAGGATCAAAGGAATTTATTGTCGTTTTAAAGATGGTCACTCCTATCGTTCTCTCTCTCTCTCTCTCTCTCTCTGTTTCTCTTCTCTTTCTTTTTTTCTTCCTTCTTGTTCTTTTTCTTTTTTCTTCCCTTTCGAAAGGTTTAATAAAGCACCTTCGAAGAATTATCGGCTAGCTTAAATTATGGTTGAGAGACGCGCCCTCTGGCCAAGGATTTGTCCCTATTGTATATTCCTCTCTCTCTCTCTCTCTCTCTCTCTCTCTCTCAATATAATCCCATAGCCAGAGTCCTCTCTAACCGTGACACTTGTCACCCGATTTTATCACGTCGTTAAACGTACCCGCTCCTCGTATCGACATCAACGACGCTTAATTGTATATTTATTGCCATGATGGAATCCCATCCTTTATGTCATGCATGAATCGTAGCCAGTTCTTTCGATCTTACCTTTATGACGACGACAACGACAACGATGAATTGATCGTCTAGGAAAAGGGACGTTCGACAACGCTTATGTATTTTTATTTGTACCAAGTAAATATTAGCACACGTGATAAGATTTAGAGACGTGACAAGTCTCTAAACTACTTATCGCAAAGAGATATATTATTTATTTGATAAAAATAATTCGATTTTTCTTCACAAAAATTCACAAAAATTCAGCTATTATCATGTTCGTTTCAACTACTAAAAACTGAGAATAAATAAAAGACTTTAGCGACGTTTCTTACATATAAAGTATATGTAAATCTATACACGTGTATGTACCGTTACTGAGAAGGGAATTTATTAAAACAAGAGGAACGCATTGCATGGCCCAGCATCGTCTTACCAATTGTGGACCATGCTTCTCTTTGTAATTAAGATCTCGCGCTTTCTCCTTCATCCTTTTATTATTTTTATTCTTTATATATATGTAGCAGTGCCGTGCTAATTATTATTACAGTGGCGCGTGCGTGTACATGCACCGGTTACCTACGTCATACCTATACGAAGAAGAAAGAAAGAAAAAGAAAGAAGAAAGGTAAAAGAAGCAAGCAACCAATAACGATTTCGTCGATATCCTCCCGCTAGCGAACGAGCGTTCGTCCTTAATTTCGCTTCTACCTGCCGCGCCTTACGCTCATTAATTATCGGACGCACGCCTCTCTCGCGTAATGGTCCGAATAACGATCGCCGCAAAGCGAAAGATGTGTCCTCGATCATCAGGAGGGAAAGTTTATGTTAAAAGAATTCTGTCGATTGGTTCAATCGTTAAAATAAACATCGTGTATCTGTAAATCGTGCCAATTCTCTTTTTTCTTTTCCCTTTTTTTTTTTTTCTTAACCTATTACTAAAATTACCCATATTACGGATTAATTATCGTTCGATAAAAAATTACTTTCAAGATATTTTGATGAGAATTATGTTTGAGATAAGAGTAAACAAAATTATAAATAATTCTACGAGTGTTAGAATGTTCTTATATATTCGTCTATGTACATATATATATATGTATGTATGTATGTCTATAATAAAAACAACTCAAACGGTCGAGTTAAAGGTGCTCAAAGATAGGATGCGCACTCGAATGGTAGTTAGCTGCACGTTGCCAGGCCGTCCTCCGATTTTCACTAGGCAGCTTCTTTCCGCTAATCGGTCGTGACGGAGAAGTCATAAAAAATAAGGACGCTTTACGAGTAGCCATAGATGGTATAGCGGATACGTTCGCAGAAGGGCCGTACTCTCTCGTGTCACGAAAGGTGTCGAGAGTTCATGAAAAATATGCATCACGCGAGCCCGCCTCGTTACAGGTGCACGCTCCTAGATATAGGACTTACTGTCTTAACCCCACCGATCGTAAAACGAACGACCCGAATCTGTCCCGGTCTTCCTTTCTAACGTGGT